>NW_026865157.1:0-18723 GCF_026571515.1 Ruditapes philippinarum
CATAAACAGTATTTTGGTCTAACGTACGTTAGTAAACTAAAACATGTAAACAAATAGAAATTTAATGCTGGGAGTTGCAGACTACGTTTATTCCAATGTGTCAAGTAACTTTACACCTAAATAAATTATGCAAACTTATAGATATGAAAAGTATACAGTACATTATTTATACATTTATAAATTATTGTTGTAGAAATCGAAAGTACAAAATGTCAAAAAATGGCATTAATTCATATATTTTTTAAATCGTACATCAGTGGTCAATTTTAAAGACATATTTTCAATCATAGCTTTACCGACATAGACTTTATTTCCTTTTGGATGCTATTCGTTATACATTATCAAAGATTGCATAGTCTGTTTTTCTTTACATCTCAAACCATGTGGTATAACTTGTTTCAATTTTTATTAAGTTCGAGGTTATTATAAATAACACTCCAGATGTTCCGATTGATAGGTGTTATGATAGGTGTTATCTTGAACTCGGCAAATGTTGATATTTACTTCTTATCTGTTGGTACAAAGTTTAAGAGATTCGTGGTGCACCACTATGCACAATCAGATAATCAATGCGTTGCGCTTATTGGCGGTATGTTTGCAAAGCTGTGACTGTATAAGTTTATTTGTTACCCTTGATAAGATGGGAAAACTCACCGGAGAATCTTTATTTAAGTTAAATATATTACAATGCTAATGTAATTTATATTGTGTTTTTTTTGTATCGAGAATGTTTAAAAATCTTATAGCTTTCAACACAATCGAACTGGTATAAATTTGTATACAAACTAAACTATGATTGACACAAACATAACACAGGTTTGTCACCTTTTGGTTCGTTATTTATTGACACTAATATAACAGATGCATGAATATTTTTGTTTTTATACGATATAAGGTGACATAGCTATATATTTTATTTCTTTTGTATCTGTTAAAACACACTTCGAGCATATTACATAAATAACTAAGAATGTTTTGGTAGTATATATTGTCCACCTGAGAACTAAAATATTATTATGCCACTATCCTCCTCCAACCATGTTTTATCTATAGTATTATCTACCGCAAAACCATAAAACTACATTATCAAACACTTACTTCGCAAACAGAAACACTTGTATCTTGTATCTTTTCACTATAGTGGAACAAGTGGACGCTTAATGGCTACTTAAACTATGTTTTCATTCCAGGGAAGTTAATTTGTACACACAATGTCAAGCATTGTATATGGCGATTAGAGCACATCAATAAAAGTGTGAATTAGGGTGCATAAACCCGAAGGCAACGGTCCGGTGACCCACACACTGGATCTGAGAACATCAAGATTCTTCATAAAACAAACAAAAACATAACATATGTAAATCATACAGGTTTAAGTGGGTTTCCTTTTTCCCCCAGCATTTCTTATCATTTGGTCGAAGGGTGTCGTGTTATAGGTCTTCAATATCACTCATACTGTTGACTGATCTCACTTTACTTGTAGACCTAGTTTTATACAGAATGCGACCATCACTGGTCAAGAAGCAGCTGTCATTGCTTTTACTTTTTCTAGCAACGTATTGTTGGACAATATATTGCCCCTTTCTGTTTTGTAACGAATACTCTGTATGTGTCATGTGTGTGATTCATAATTTTTCAGATGGGATTTGTTCAAGAAGACTCTGTTCTTAGTTTTGCAACCCTTTAACTTGCATAAAATGTGTGCATAACCTTCAAGCACAGGGGCGATGGTATGAGAGAGTTCAATATCATCAGCACTTACTGGTAGATTCAAATGCATCTTACTTTTACAAATATTTATCAAGATTTTATCAGTGTCTAAGTGTGCTTAGGTAAGCGTTTGGCTGGTTCTGCTTATAGCTTGTAAACTTTCATTACCGATATTCTCCTGAGCGTTTATATCTGGGGAATATATTTGTACCCGATAGACCCTGAGCAAAGTTCTCCTTCCGTACTTTTCAAGATCATGTATCTTTTTTCAAGAGTTCCAATACAGTCTTCAGCTGCGTCCCTCATGTATACTTTCAGATTTTGATTTTCTTTGAAATCTTCTTGGACCAATTGTTTATGATCGTTAAGTTTTTCATTCAAAACCGACATACCTTTACATAGGGCATCGAGGTTGTCGTTTGTCGTTCAGAGTAACAATACAAATATAATACAATTTAAATATCACGCAATTACATGATAGCAAGAATATATGACAGAAATCATATATAGTGTAATCTCAATTGCTGTTAAAGCGATAAAATGTTGGTTGTTTACATGTATTCGCTTTATCAGCATATTTATAATTGATATGTTTAAGCTTTTCATTTATGTAGCAAAAGATCAATTCAAACAGTTTTGCCTTTTTAATTTATATATCTTTTTTCTAACAACAAAAATGTTAAAGAAAAAAATGACAACTACTAGTATATCCATAAAATGATTGTAAGCACGCATTTCTCCTTTAATATAGATTTAACGTAATCGAAACTAAAGCTTTTAAAGTAGGAAATACATTTTATAGTTTTCTAAAATAAATAATGAAGGGGAACTGATTATACGTTATATCTTCTCAACAGAAGATATAGTTTATATAAAGCTGTTAAGGTTTATTTGAATATTTTGTTCATTTATCTAAAAAAAATAAAATATGAAATTCATGAATGAAAATACCGATGGTATGTAGCTTTGAACAAAATACACAACATTTTACGCCAAAAAAAGTATTACAATGCATATCAATACATCATTTAATCTAATAAACCTTATAATGAGAAGTTTATGAAAACGCGTTCGTCATTTTTCAATTTCTCAAAATGTTTAAGTTGTTTTGCATTTTTCTTTTAAATTCAGGCGGAAATATTTCTATACAGAAACCGGGTAATCAGACTGGTGAGATGCCATATGAATGTGGTAGAAATGTTACTCTTACTTGTACGTTTAAGAAGAACACATTTGCTATTGTGTGGATGTATGCAAACAATGTTACACCAATTGTAATTGTACGCGAAATAAATGCGCTTTAACCCCTGATTATGAAGGACAGTACACGTTTACATACGATAGACATGGCATCTTCAATTTGACCGTGATAGACATGACTAAGGAAGACAACGGGAAAAAGTTTATTTGTTCAGATGGTTCTGATATAGACTCTGAAGTTATAAAAGTTACAGGTTAGCATAATAATTTAATCCAATGTATGCCCAGTTTTCGAATAGTTATTCCAATATGTGTAATACAAAGAAAAAAGTAACTCTTTTGAACATTTAATGATTTTTGTGTTATGAAGAAGGATATATTACAACGTGTTATATAAAAATGTCCAATGTCGTTTAACAATCAGATGTAGGGACGGGCTAAGCATACTTTTTTAGAATTTAACAAAGGGTTTATGAAAATAACACCACATAATCGAATTGGCACAATTCTGTAATTACATTTTTATCGTATGTTCCAGGATTTATCAATTAACAAATTAATTAATTAATCTGTTACAGACTATGAGCCTCTTCTTTTTGAAGATACAATAAATGGGACTGTAAGGGCGATATCGGGCTGTGTATCTCAAGAAACTGAAGTTTCATTTAAATGGATAAAGATGTCAGTATGTTATTTTACATTACCTTTTATAATGCTGTTTATACCGTAAATAACCGAAGCGCACACAGATAACAATGCATTGTTTAGCAACTTGAGTTTATGAAATTTATTATTGCGTTTTATTCTTTATGATATATTTTTCTATTCAAATGTCATTATTTTAAAAAAAAACTAGTCAAAGGCACGTATAATGTGACGAATCCTATGGTTTCCATCTGTTAATTGTCCGTATGTTAGCAAAAAATTATTCAACCAAAAAAAAACGTGTATTATGCTCAAGTACTAGAGCTACCGATAAATCATGTAAAATAGAGAGAAATAAGAATCCTTTAAGAAAGCCCAACACGGCAAAATTGAAAATGTTGCAGGCTATGTTTGATTGAGCCTGTTCATGGATGGAACTGTAAAGTGCAAACTACCGTCCACGCCCCCTAGCTCCGGCTTAAAGAGAATTCAACATTTAAACATGAAATGGTAAAATTTTGAATTTAGAAGCATCCGCAGATGTGTTTCATTCGTGTTACATTACTGGTGTAAGAGCGGACTTTAAAAATAAAAATCAAAGGTATAAGAGTCAAATATCATTAAACTAAAAAAATCGCCAATGATATGCATAACAAGACTTGGTACTGATCACTCCTGTAAAGTTTAGATGAAATTGCACCAGTAGTTTTTGAGGAGTTGTCCGGACAAGTTTTGTAAACGGACTTACGGAGGCAGACAGACGTCAGAGAAGTGGTCCCTGTGTGTCACCATAGACATCAAATCTTGGTATGTTCGTAAGATTTGACATTTTAAGAGGTAAGGGTTTGGATGAGAAGCTATTATATGTTATTTTGGTTTTGGAGTGATATATGTGGATATATTACCTGCTAAGATTTTATATCACCCGAGCCGTTAGGCGAGGGTGATATTTTATTTTGGCAGGTAATATATCCACATATATCACTCCAAAACCAAAATAATAATTTTATTACCCTTCCCCTGCCGAGGTTAGACGATTTTTTAAAAAATCATTGCTGTTTCAAATGAAACGTCGAAATAAGATTCCCTTTAGGATACCCCTTCATCACATCATGACGTCACATAAATACATGACGTATTTTTCCCGTACCTAACGAATGTAAACAAGAGAAAAGGAGAAGTCTATTGAACGCACTTTTTTGTAATTAATATCAAGCTTTCACCAGGTCATCATTGTTTTCAATACTGATGAGAATATGTATCATTACTCTACATTGGTAAATATTTATCATTTGACTGTTAAAAAGTGCTTGTAAATCGGAATTTACACCGCGTAAAATCGAACCGTACGCGCATCACCTCAGCGCATGTTGTTTACAACGTGGGGTACCCAACGGGGAAATTTAGTGTGTATATTACCCGTCTGGCTCGGTTATATCAATTTCTTTCGGGTGATCAATATCCAATCAAAAAGGCGGAAAAAATCTGGAAGGGTAATAAATGTTGTTATACAATTTTTTGTGGGGCTAATGAACAATTAAAAAAAATGAAATTACAATAATTGTAATTTGTACTACACTTATCTTAAAATTTGCTCGATTTGCACACATGTAGGTCAGTAGTGACACTGAGGAGGAAATAATTCCAACAATTCATGACAATTATACAAGAAGTTGTTCGAATGATTTTGATTGCGGGTATGATCAGCAAGTGCAGTATACAGAGATGATTTCTGCCAAATCTAGTGACAACGGGAAATATTTTCTGAAAGTTTTAGCAGTATATGGGAATAAAAGCAAAGAATCATGCAATACTGCTTACAAGTACATGATTGAAGAAAATGGTATAATTTATTTTACTTATATTCATAATTTTGTATGTCAAAAGTATATATACATTGCTCATTCATTTAATTATATTCTGAATTTGGCAATTCGGTACTTTTTTTGTCAGAGAGCATCATAATGATCAACAATTCAATACATTTTATTATCATTGAAATTGAAACGATGACTGTATGTATATAGGGAGGTTAATACAAATACTTTATTAAGGTTTCCGGATACATTTTGGGGAAACAAACGTGCTTTTTTAAACTTTTATTTCCTCATGTATTGTTATATGCGCTTTCCGTATGACTTAAATACTTTTAGGACTATGACCATACAAATATAGTCGTTTTTTGATGACATATTGTGTCTGCTTTACTGACAGACTGCTGTTTTATGTGATCATTCCTAATGCACCAAATAAGCCGTGTTGGTGTTTGTCACCTCTTAAGCCAAACTTTACATGATTATGTCGGTCCATATGGTATTTTGATCCCACGCAATTAACTTTCAATGATAAACCTGTCTTATATTTATATAACACTGGCGTAACCTAGTGCATTTAATAAAGAAATGTTTTATGTTAGATAATGAACGGTTCAACATTGCAAAAGAAATTGGACTTGCTGTTGCTGGTTTACTTGGAGTCAAATGTATTCTTCTGTGTATTGGATATTGTATGTGGAAATGTTGGAAACAAAAGAGAAAAGGCAAAGGAAAACTTACTAGTCAGTGAGTTTATTAGCTTAAACTTGAATTTGCCTGAGTATGAACTTCGAAAGCCCATTAGATTTAATTCATTAAAACGGGTTTAGAAATTTGTTTAGAAACAGTACATAGTATTTTGCCCTAAATGGCCTTACATCATTATAGCGAACGATCAGCCAGCCCGGAAACAATTAAACGGATCAAAAGCAAAGGACTGCCGTGTGTTTAAGACATGATATTATATCGGTCTGAGCGGTGTTTATCGCCTATTTGACACTGTCTTGCATGCTTTCAATGAAAAAGTTGAATACATTCAAAATACACTGACGTACACATTTTATGCACTCATGATTTGAGCCGCGTCACGACAAAACCATCATAATGGGTTTGCGACCAGCATGGATCCAGACCAGCCTGCGCATCCGCGCAGTCTGATCAGGATCCATACTGTTTGCTATCAGTTTCTCTACTCGTAATAGGGTTTGTAAGCGAACAGCATGGATCCTGATCAGTCTGCGCGGATGCAAACCCATTATGTTGGTTTTGTCGTGACGCGGCTCATTTAGTTTCTTCATCATATCTTTATTAAGAAGATTTTATCTGAATAAAAAGTTTTCTAACATAAAAATGTAATAAACGGGCACTCCATTTTGAATAATGGCTGTGGTGTAATGGTTTGTTACAGCTTTTGTAAAAACCTTGTGCTCATATTGTATAGCTACACTAAATGCAAGAGTATTCAGTATATACAGTTGTGACATGATAATACATAAATAGTATATTTTGTCCTGAATTTGAATGTGTTATCCGATTATTTGTGTGCAAATTTTCAGATCATTTTCTCACAATGTTTTTTCCAAAATAATCACTTTTTTTGCATATCAGAGTTTTCAAAGCATTAATAGATTTATATTTGTAATTTTCATCAATATTTGAAATATTTATGGAAAAGGTTCACATTGTAGGCCAATCAACTTGAAGCTGTTAGTTTATTTGAATATGACCACTTTGATAGGGCAGATGAATGTTGAACATCGTACTATAAACATGTATATTGATTTATATGATATTTTATGAGTATTTTAACATCGTAATTAAAAATGGAATGTAATTCAAAGTATATGTTATATAATTATCTATTATCAGCATTTACCTTAAAATAATTAGAGCATTTACTTAATCATAATAATGATAATAACGTGGTCTCTTGCATTGCAGTTCTTAAATTTTACATGCTTAAAATATATCTTTTTAAAGAATGCATGTACAAGAAGACAGTTCACAAAGGGAAAGGCTGGTAGAACGAAGCGACACCGCCACCCAGCCGTAAGTTGTTTAATACTGTCATATTTGCCACAACTTGCCAATAATTAAACAGCAAGTTCTAAATTTTTTCCCGGCAATAGATGTCTTGTTCTTTTTGTTTCCTAAAAACATTGAGGTTAATTTGACTGCAATGGAACGTTTGTAATATAATATCATAAACAATCATATTGATAGTAATTATTATTGTATGTGATAACAAACCACGACGTAATAAAATATGGATATTGTACGTAAGTGTACAATACACGTACATGCAAATTTACGTTGCTACATATATAGTTGATAATAAATTGTTCTAGAACAAAATGTTATTTCTCGTATAAAATGTTCATTCTTAATATCACTTAGAACTCTTATCAACCGTTTTCTAAGAAATATTTATAAGAATATTCAAATTATACATTTCTGGTGTTTTTATCAATATTTGAAATATTTATGGAAAAAGGTTCCTATTAAAGACAAATCTATTTTAAACTGTTAATTTAAAAACGATCACTTAAATAGGACATATAACTATTGCCCACCGAAGATATACTGCTTTTCCGTACATTGATATCAAGTAAACTTTTCTTAAGAATGCGTAAAGACCAAGACAATTCACGAAGAAACTGGTCTTTAAGTTGTTGAATACTGCCAAGTTTGCAACATCTTGCCAATAATTCTAAACTGTTGCTGTTATTTTTTGTCCCCTTAATACATTAAAGTATATTTGTCTTATATGGAACATTTGTTAAATAATATGCAATCATGTTAGTGGTTATTTGTATTGTATATAATAACAAACCACGACAGAATAAAACATGGGTGTTGTCTGTAAGGTACATGGACATGATCCGACTTTACATGGCTACATAAATTATTATTGAACAAAAAAAAATCACTTAGAACTTTTATCAAAAACATTTAATAAATGATGATAATAGCATGGTTTCTTACATAACAATTGTCTATTAATATGAATTTCATAAACCTAAAATATATCTTTTTAAAGAATGAATTTACAACAAAAGAAATCACGGATGAAATTGCCCGAAGAACCTGAAGAACTAAGGGAAGCCACCAACTATCAGTAAGTTGTTCACTGCTGCCATATTTGCCAGGCCTTCTTGCTTGCCAATACTTAACAGCTGTTGCCCGGCAAAAGATTTGTTTTCGTTCTTATCCCCTAAAAACATTAAATGTTTTTGAAAACGATCAATCCAGTTAGAATTTTTTTAGCACACGTTATAAAAGAGAATGTTTGTTATAACCTTGATTTTTATTCACTTCTACTTATTTGCAAAACCGTTTCTTGAATGTTTTAACAACACAATGTAACACAAATCAGCTGCAGAGGACGAATGCATTTAATATGTGCTCTTAAGAAAATAAATCATGTTAATTGCCAATAGAATATCATTATACTACGCATTTTATGTTGACTTCATTTTACATTATCAAGCAAATATGAAAAACATGATCAACAAGGGCGGGAAACATTCAATGAACGCAACTTCCATAACAGGAGGACCACCAGGAAGGAACCAAGTAGGACACCAAACAGGGCAGCGCCAACGGACAAAACAGGAAATCATAGAAACGTAAAAGGTAATGAAAGATTAATATTTATAAAAGGCCCTAAAAAGGGCAAGGGTGCAAAGGAAGGGGTCCGAAGGATGGGATGGGTAAATAATCAGGGGAAGGGGGAGATATTTATCTTGGACGAAAAAACAAAAAAAGGACATAAAAATGTCACAACAATTGTATGTAGCAATAAGCAAATCATACACTTGAAGAACACAGGGGGCGCCGCTTTGGAACGATAAGCAATATTCGCACTGCTAGGGAGTTTAAACCAGTTATTGGTGTACTTCACCTAATTCTTAGCCCCAAACATGTTTCTTTTAAACGAGACAGTGTAAAAAATTAATTTCCACCGAACGAAATTCTAACAGTGGTTATCAAAAGAAGAAAGCGTAGTTGCCAACTGTAAAAGGGTTGAACACCTAACATGCAGTATGTCTTTTAAAAGAGTAGAGGTAATAACATCTTTTAATAGATCGTTTATTTTAAAAAGGAAGCCAAAACATAACCGAGATCGGAGTTTGTAAATCACATTTCCATAGAAGTCAGGCTTGCTAATCCCTTGTCGCTGAATAGTATTCAAATCGCTATTGAATTTTGAAATTATATCGAAATTACAGTTATAAAATTAAGTAAATTACTTCTGTAACTTATGTCAGCGAAAGTCCTGTTTTAGAAGTTGCTAGTTATGAAAATATTCCCTTTGTAAAAATCGTTAACATGCCTACACGCCCTAGCAAAACAAGTTAACAGAGATACATATACTCAGAAGACTTTGTATGAGTTATATCTCTATTTAAATATGGATACTTGACTATACCAAAGTCAAAGTTATCTCTCTTATCATAGATTTTTTTGTGAATACTATTGTTATCGAGTGTAATATGTAGATCGAAAAACAGGGGGTAATTATTGAAAATACCATCAAGGTATAGGAAACTGTTATTAAATTAAATGCTTAATAATATATAACATCTTAATGTGTATCTTCAGAAAGGCGCAAAAGAAAGTCTCGTTCATAGATATAATAAACAAATATTAAACAATTAATACCCATTTGCATTTCTATAATCTGTTTATGTAGGGTACTGGTATAACCAAATCTGATATAAACGTCATAGGTCAATATAAAATAATGCTTTACGATACAGTTTGAAGCCAGTGAATGCAATTTGTTTAATATAATTCTTGTTTTAAGGAAAAAAGCCCCAACAGATGAAGGAGCCATGGAGAATATAAAAGACAAGTTCAATCATCGCCGTCAACAGAAAATAATAATGCAATTTTAGTAAATAAACAGCAACAAAAACATGATGTACTAGTATTTTACCAGAAGCTATCATTGTGTAACATCAAATCATGTTTTGCTGAAATTAGTCAAACTTGTTTCAGTATTCCTGAAGAATGGTATTATTCAAGAATTAATTGCTTGTATTACACACCGTATTTCCAGCGCCAGTGATGACACATTCCTGCAGTAATGGTGTTAGTGTTTGTAGATTGAAGCAAAGGTCAGCCATTGCATCGTTCCTAGACATTATCAATACTTGTTGGCTTCACTTTTGCAAGGATATTCGCTGCATGCCAGAGCAGATGAACAGTACAAATGACCGTAGAAATAATTTCATGATCAATCGCAAAGTGTCCTCCGCCGTCCGGGATTTTGGCGACAGAAATCTACAATTTACTGATTACTACTGGTAGAACAAACATTTGATTGGTTAATTCCAAATAAGCAAAAAATATAATTTATTACTGTAGACTTACTGCCAATTGACTGAAGATATTATAGGGTATTTATGGGTTCCCCATTTCATAAATTATTTTGAGCGGACAAAAAGTAACAGCAACAGAAAAAAATCCGGAAAAAAATGGTTGTTGCGTGTTCAAAATATCTCAAGTTGGAAAAATAATCATCACGACGGGTCAGTTTAATGTGCTGAAATATTTTATAAAAAGGGAAACGAATAAAAAATGCCCAATACTGTCTCGGGGCAATTTACTGTTAGTCTAAAGCAATGAAATTGTCCTTATATGCGTGATAAAAATAAACCAGGCATATTTATAACCTACCTGTTGTAATCAGTATTCATTAAATTATCATCACTGCTGCAATATGACTTCACTGTTGCCATCATACGGTGAGAGTTAGTTTTTTTTCCATCGAATGAACTCATTTGTATGTTTCAACGTGGATTTGTCATATTGTATAATTTGTGAAACGTGTATATCCTAGGCAAAGGCGAAGCATTCTTTGTGTTTGTTAATTATATGAGTAGTTTAATTTATATAAATTCTTATTTGTAGAGATTATTTCAAACTCTTTTGTTGTTAATTTTTTGTGACATTACTTGTTTTATGTTTTATTGTTTTATAGATTTATAGTTTATGGTCTCTAATTTGCAGTTCGTACATTACAATGCAACTTTCCTGACTGATTTGTTAACAATTTTAATAAAATAATTTAACAACTATCAATTTATGTTACAATATTACTTTATTCATAATTAAAGGGACAAGTAAACGTAATCACAATGACAGTATGTTCACGTCACAGCTTTCTGAGGCGACACAGGCAAAATTTTGATTTCGTACTTTTGAATTTTTCATTCATTATTCTGTAAAGGCCATCAAAATGAATATATTAGACAGTCAAAGGAACAAAACTTTTCCTCATATAAAGAATAAAATGGTGGTTTCCTAACTTGACCCGCGTGGGTCAGGTTAGAGCGCTAGGATTTCACAATAGTTGTCAAAGTGAACTCTGGAAACGTTAAAGAGCATATCAAATGAATGGCTTAGACATGTTTCAATCATACACTATCCACAATATCTGTTATTGTATGTTCAAGGGTTTGTTCAAGTCACCGGACTTGTTTTAAAACTATTTGGTGA
Source organism: Ruditapes philippinarum (assembly GCF_026571515.1). Lineage (NCBI taxonomy): Eukaryota > Metazoa > Mollusca > Bivalvia > Venerida > Veneridae > Ruditapes > Ruditapes philippinarum. The sequence continues at coordinate 11,877 of NW_026865157.1, forward strand.
TTCTATTGGCGTCTAATTTTTGTTCAACATGTATAGATATATTTACGCTTCAAACTCAAAATATATAGAATTTAAACAGAAATTCATGCTGAAACTTCAAGAAAAGTTATTTTAGTGTAATTTTAGTACATAAGATCATTTTAATATTTTTGTCATCATTTTGCCTGAATATCCCTTTAAGACAAACACCACTTTTTTCTAGTTTAATAGATGCACCAAAAAGCTAGAAAAGACGGTACATTCTTGCTTGACTGCTTTAATATAAAACTTGCAAATGATATTATCAAATATATTGTAAACAACGATACAAAAGTAAGGTACATTTGCACCTTTAGTATACATATGTAACAGGACCTATGAGCGAATTGTCCACCTCCAAAGTATAGTCAGGAAAAATAATTATAAAACAAAAAATAATATAATACGTGCATTGCCCAGACAAACTAAGTGCTGAGTGTCCCTGTTCTAGGTACATTATACCCTGAAAAATCCCCCTGCCCACCCCCATGCCCAATACTAAATATTTTATCTCCAGTGTCCCATCCCCTACTACACAACCGCAATGCCCAATCTTCAATGCCAGATCCAACATGCCAAATCTCAAATGTAATATCTACCTTGACCCATCCCTAATCTTAATATGTTATATATACAATTGTTCTGTCTGTTACCTGTTCGATGCCCGTGTTTTGTGTTTACTTATCATTAGTATACCGTTATCAGTATAATCTGCATATCAAAGTGTCTTGTTACTGAAACTTAGCAATACGGTAATTAAACGGACAAACATATTTTATAGAACATCAATTGGAGTGGATTATCGCATACGGCTGCTAAGGCAATATTTTTATACCCCTCTCCCCACCACAACGAAATTGTAAGGAGGTATACTGGAATCAGCTTGTCCCTCTGGCCGTCCGGCTGTCTCCCCGTCCAGCCGGCCGTCGATTTTCCTTGTCCGCCCAATACTTTAAAATTCCTTTGACCCACAGTCTTCATATTTGGTATTTAGATTGGTCATGATTAGAAGATGATTCCTATTGATTTTGAGGTCACCAGGTCAAAGGTCAATGTCACAGAGGCCTTGACTAAAAAAAGCTTGTTCACCCAATAACTTAAGATTACTTTGACCCACAGTCTTCATATTTGGTATTTAGATTGGTCATGATTAGTAGATGATTCCCATTGGTTTTGAGTTCACCAGGTCAAAGATCAAGGTCACAGGGGCCTTGAATAAAAAACTTGTCCCCCCAATAACTTAAGATTCTTTTGACCCACAGTCTTTATATTTGCCATGGAGGTTGGTCATGACCATTATATGATCCTATTGATTTTGAGGTCACCAGGTCAAAGGTCAAGGTCACAGGGGCCTTGACTAAAAAATGCTTGTCTGCCCAACAGCTTAGATTTATTTGACCCACAGTCTTCATATATGGCATGGAGGTTTGTCACGATTAGGACATGACCCATGCTGATTTTGAGGTCACTGGGTCAAAGGTAAAGGTCATCACAGGGGCCTTGACTAAAAAAGCTTGTCCGCCAAATAACTTCAGATTCCTTTGACCAACAGTTTTCATTTTTGGCATGGAGGTTGATAATGACCATTAGGTGACACTTTTTGATTTTGAGGTCACTGGGTCAAAGGTCAAGGTCACAAGGGCCTTGACTAAAAGAGCTTGTCTGCTTAAGAATGCTTTGGTCAACAGTCTTCATATTTGGTATTGGGGTTGTTTATGACTAGTAGATGACCCCTATTGATTTTAGGTGGCTGTGTCAAAGGTCAAGGTAACAGGGACTTTTACTATAATAAGCATGTCTGCTCAGATGCTTAAGAATGCTTGTCTGCAGTGTCCTGATTTTGACATTTTCACATTTAAAGCATGTAGAATACATAACTTAGCAATGCACTGGCTAAGTAACCTCAGATTTGGCAGTGGTATGCGGAAACTATTCACGCCATAACCGTGGCAGTTCTAGTTTTAATTGTTTTGATGTTACATATAATCTATTTATGCTGATACGTATAATGATCCCGATGCTCATTTCTGCCACATGTTTGCGGAATTCTACATGCCTGTGCTATTTTTACATTTCTGCAGTTTTTAGATATTCTAGGTAAATAGCATAAATTATTAACTGTTGGTTCAGAAATGAAACATTTGGAGAGAGATTAAAAAAAAGTAGCAGGAAACACAATAAACAAATGACAAGTGTAGCTATGACAGTGTTTAATTTGTATTTCTTTATCAGATCATCAAGGTTACCATGTGATTCACAAATATGGATTTAAAAGTTTAAAAGGAACAGGTGAGTTTTAGTCAACTGTATAATCATCACAGAGCATAGGTGGGAATTCTCTCAATATATAATGCAAAACAGGTATAATACATGTATGTCTGGATAAATTTACAGTAGCAAAAATATGTGAAAACGTTTATATATGGATTCAACGAGAAACAAATAAATTTTGTACAAAACGACTTCGATTACTATCCATAATTGTTTTCGATTGATAATGTCTGTATTTTCATATCTATATATTCACAGTTGGAATCATTATCCGTTTTGATTCCTTGCATGTCCATGTATGCCTCTCTAGCCTTACATTGCTCATCAATTTCTTCATACCCATTATCAGCAGCATTGTCATTATCTCCAGTAGTGGTCTGATATTCAGTTATAATATCTAGAACAAAACATTTAAAAAAACAATTATAAATCATTTATATCGAGATAGTTACTGTACCAAAACTCACACGTCCCGCTATGATTTGCACAGTAAACAAGGCGTGGATGCATTTTGAATAATAACACTTACTTAATCCTTACTATATACATGGTTTTGTATAATCTAAAGGGGCTCCATTGAGTTTTTTTGACATGACGGGGATTGGAATAATTTTTTTAACATTAATGTTCCATTCGTTGTAGGTCGAGACCAATAATAATAATGGAATAATATTCTAAATGTGGAAGCTGACCCGAAATTGAAAACGTGTTGCAACGCTTTTCATTCAAATGGAACTGAAAATATCACAAAAGTACGACTTTCATTTTGTTTTTGAGTATATATGTTCATTATTTCTTTACAGTTTTCTTGTTCAAGTGTCCATGCTCATATTTGTGAGAAATTCAAATTTTTATTATAATTATTAGGCTTTTGACCACAGTGGAGTTCCTTTAAGAAATACGAAGTTTGATAGAATCAAAATGGTACCACATGCTTAAAATACGTAATCATGTTTATTCGGTAAAATGATATTTCTTCTATCATTAGGGTATCATCAATTCTTATCTAACTTTTATGATATTTCTTTACGTTTAGATTATCTTAATTAATTGTGACCGATAGAAATAGTAGAATTACGGAATCAAACATGTGTTAAAACTGCATACCAGCTGTCTTTCTGTCTTTTATCTTCAGAATTTGTTTAAGTCTGAAATGAAAGATAACTAATAACGTAGCAACAGCGGTTTTATAGCTGTTTATATGTAATTTATCCAAAAATAATCTCGAATGTTTTTTATATAAGAGAGAAAACCATTTTCATAAACTTGTAATGTTACCAAAAGTCCGAACGAGGTAAATAGACTGTGTATGAAATAAACATTTTATCATCAATTTAAGCGAAACAAGACATTAAATAACGCTTTATTTTGATACTTTTGGGTTGGGTTCTTCTGTCTTTTGGTGACATTTGTATTACCTGATACACCTCCAATAGGAGAATTCCAATACAACCACTATAAATGTGAAAATAGATATACTAATGGCGATCTTTAATAGTGCCGAGGCTGTAATATGCTCCGTTGAGGACTGTTGAGCTGTATTTAAAAAAATAAAATAAAACTACATTATTAATTATAAACAGTAAAAGTTACATGTCATTTACGTTTTCACAAAGATAAACTATTATGTATTACATTCGCACATTTGTTTCGCAGCAAAGGCAGAGATAAATATTAAAAACGTAAGCAAAGTGGTATTTTGTCTTAATTAACAAAATACCAAATCACTTATAACATAACTACTGGCAAGTTGACCAAAACAACTTTTGAGTCGCCCATATGATCAATAATAAAAACTGTTTAAAAAATTGTAACAGAACATCAAAAAAAATTGTTTTAGAAACGAAAATCATAGATCAGGTGCTGCTTTATTGCATTGAAATATTTTACTTAAGAGGAAAAGTAGATATTTAAGAATTTTTAATTGATGTTTGAAGAATCATAACTGTAACAACTTTTTACCCTTTTCCCGCACTTCATAATAGTGGGTATAATGTCCAAATGAATTTCTGACAATAACTCGGTACTGTCCATAATCTGACTGAGTAATGTTTCTGATGATCAAATTAGCCTGTAACCCATGAGATGATATAATATACTTATTGCCGTCATTTTGTAATGGCACGTTCTGTTTATACCATGCAAATACTGTTTTGTTTTGCACGTCAAGAAACTCTTTAGCTAAATATTGCAACGTAACGTCAAAATGCATCTTTGTCTCTCTTAAAGTATCAGCTGACGGACGTGGAGGACCTATAAACATAATCAACGGTGTAGACATGTTTTAATCACAAATTTTCGTCTAAAACTCATACTCTTGTAAACTAAAGTTGGTGCTCCAGTGCTTCTTTACTGTGAAGTAAGAAGGATCAGTAAATTGTTTAATACTAGTAGGTACAATATTACTAAGAGTTATCGATAATATATTTAAAGCTGAAATCCTTTATGTAAAGTCTAGTTTTATATCAACGCTTTTTATATATTATACCGAGGTGCAAATGTCATGCACGTAGATTCGCAAATTTAGAAATGATTAATTACGGACAGAACAGGAGTTTAAAAACTAACATCTCACGATAAGGACGAGTTTTGATAGTGCTCCTTGTCCATTTGTTAACATATTTCTAGCAGAGCATACATACTCCCCTGCATCAGCACAAGATACCCTATGAATAATGTGTTGAACAGAACTTGTATTTTTCATCATTATGATTTCTTCATCTCTTTGATTTTTTATAACAATGTCTGGAAGAGGATAAGACTCCGCGAAGCATTGGAAAGTCACCTGTTCATTTTGGTTTACAATTAACCTCTCTTCTGCCACTATTCCATAGTTGAAGCGAACCTTACGCGGTTGAACTGAAAAAATTGTCATATTTAGTCGAAGCAATTATCTTATTCAGTTATATATGTCTTAAAAGGAAAATAGTGGAAGCAAATCCTCTCACATATAATATCACTTTTCTAACAAAGCATTTGGAACGTAACATGGAGATATAGCTAATAGGGTTAACTTACGCTACTATTATTCTCGAACATAATATTTTCGAATAAGCATCTGAGAAGGCCGATATAATTATTTTTTCTCTCTTACAGCAGCTTATTTCAAGAAGTTATCGGATTGTGGGTATGAAAGTAGAATTATCAGTTATGGTTTAAAAGTAGAACAGTAACTATATCAGAGATTTTTTTGATTGGGGTTTACGTCACATCGACACAGTATAGGTCATATCGCGACGTTCCAGCTTTACTGGTGGAGGAAGACCTCAGGTGTCCCTCCGTGCATTATTTCAGGCACGAACGGGCACCTTAGTAGAACCACCGACGTTCCGTAAGCTAGCTGGATAGCTTCCTCACATGAAAGAATCCAAGTCCCTGGCGGGATTCGAACTCACAGCGGTGAGGGGCAAGTGGTTTGAAGTATATCAGAGATTAGATAGAAAATAAAAGAGCTGTAACATGGTATGAAAATATCAAACAATCTAACCAACCTTTTGGCTACTGTCCTGTAAAAAATATGTTAACTTTCAATAATTTTATATTTCAATAAGAGAGATTCATCAGATAGTTATAAAATGAATTAGTCTTATGCTATTTCACACATTTATCTTCACCGTAATCACTTGTTTACAGGTGTACAATATACTAAAATCATACATTCTTACCTCGAACAGTTATTTTAGCAATATTACTTTTTCTATTCTCGTCATAACAATACCATTCTTGACCATGGTTACTTAAATTTACACGTTTTATGTTTATTTTGAAGGTACCGTTACTATAGCAACTCGTTTCAAAATATCGATTTTCAGCTAGGAACCCATCTGGTTTACAGCTTCCATTGTCCGAAAGATACAGGTGTGAAAATGAGCCCATGTGATTTAAACTTACCCATTGTGTAACAGTTACATTTTTGTTTGTATAACACGCCAGTTCCAAACTGCTGTTCACCAATACATCATTGAAAGCTGGCAAAATAATTGGGTTTCCTGATACAATACCTGTAATATTAGTTAAAAATGTTTTTATATATTCTTACAAATATATTAAATGAAACTGCAGTTTACGATTAAAATTATTATTTCCGGATCATGTATACCATGTTCCATTAAATACTAAAGCAATTCATCCAAATAAAACAATGTCAGGGGCTGATTTGGTTACAGAAATTTAACAATTACTTTATCAAACTTTTAAACCTATTTGATTTTTAAGCTTGTCAGTTATAATGTACATAGGGGTATTACTTATTTAATTATACTTATTATTACACGATGCCGACCTTAAATTCACGATTCCGCGGCGAATGTACATATAAGGCTATCTAAGCCATGTAAGCGACCGCCAATTTTTGAAACTGTATTTTAACCAAGGAAAAAATGAAATGTATGGTAAAGGAAGTGTACTTATCAGATATTTTTTGTCGGTGAATTGAATTAATTGAAGAAGTTTTAAAGTTTTATCATTTTGATTAAATTTTAAATTAAGTTATATATACATTTTTGTAAATTTCAGTTATTCTTTGCTCTAAACAGACCTGATTGCTGTAGTTAAAAGA